>NC_066585.1:533362581-533407581 GCF_024323335.1 Lathyrus oleraceus | reverse complement strand
ATATATATATATATCCCTCTCTCTCTATCTGTATACATATATATATATATATATGTCTACCTTCAAATATCTATATAGAATATCTCTATCTCTACTATCTCTATATCTATCTAATAGTATATATATATATATATCTATATCTGTATATATAGCTCTCTATTTATCCCTATATATCTCTACATATCTATCTATATATTATTATATACATACATATATCTATAATCTATCCCTATCTATCTATATTATCTATATATATCTATATGTATCCCTCTCTATATATGTATCCCTCTCTATATATCATATATATATATCGATATATCTATAATCCTACATATACTATCTATCCATAGTATATATATATATATATATATATCTAATATCTACATATATATACTCTATCCCTCTATATATCTAGAGACCTATCTATAATCTCATATATCTACATACATATATATATCTATATATATATATATATACTATATATCTACATATATATATATAAGATCTATATCTCTATACCTATATATATCTATCATACTTCAATATATATATATTATATATATATGTATATATCTAGTATATATCTCTATATAGTATCTCTATATCTATGTCTCCATATATATCTATATCTATCATATCGATATCTCTATCTATATCTATATATATCTAATACTATATACCTCTATAATCTATATATATCTATCTCTATCCAATATATATACCTCTCTATCTATCTGATATATATATCTATCTATATATATATATATACATATATATATGTTATATATCTATATATATATAATTATCTCTATATATATCTTCTCTATATATATGTATATATATATCTTTTATCTTTCAGTTGCAAATTGTTGAATTCAACGATTGTGCGATCATTACGTTTGGCCAAAATGTTTGATAACCTTTTGAAAGAGGTTTTGTTGAGTTGATCACAATCCTTTAGATTGTGATTGAATTTGAAGATCAAAAAGGAGGTAGAGAAGAAGTGTATTGCTCTAAATACTTCAAGCTCAAAGTCCTCACAGAATGAGCAAAGTGATTGTGTAGCAAGAGATGACAAGAATTCTGATGATGATGATATTGGGTTGTTTGTTAAAAGGTACCAAAGGTATATAAGGAAAAATGGAGTCAAGCACTCCGACAAGAATCTATTCAAATTTAGAAGGCTATATAACTCCTTAAAGGAAGATGAGAATAAGAAAGGTAAACATAGAAGTTCATGCTACAATTATGGAGAATTTGGTCAATATAGACCAGAGTGTCCTATGATCAAGAAAGACAAAGAGAAAGACCATAACAAGAAATCTAGCAAGTCTAGAAGAGCCTATGTTTCTTGGGAGAGTGCTAGTGATTCCTCAAGTGATGACAGCTCAAGTTCAAGTGTCGAATTAGCCCAAATTTTCCTCATGGCAAACAAAAAGGAGAAGAAAAATGTAAGTCTTTCTAAGCTTGAATCTAATAATGAATTATCTTATTCTCAATTACAAAAAGCTTTTGATAATCTACATAGACAAGCCATAGATGCTTTTAAAAAGTTAGCTTCACACGAAAGAATCTTTTTACACTTAGTAGATAAAGTTTTAGAATCCAAAAAGAAGATGGAATCTCTTAAGCAATCTATGATAGATATTCAAAAGGACATGAATAAGGATGAAAAACGTTCATGGTTTGGTTGTGATCTTGTCACAATCGACAAAAAAGGTAAATACTTTTCAAGCTAAATTGGACAAATCATTACAACCAAATATTGCATTTGCTATTGATCCATTAAAGTTTGAACGGTCTTTTATAAAAAGCTTAAATATTTTCAAAAGGAATCAAATAGAAAAATTACATATCATCACAACTTATCTTGTAACTATTGTTGCAAGAAAGGTCATACTATTGAAAAATGCAAGTTTATAAGACTTTTTGTTCCTAAAGGTGCTTTTCAATGGTTGTCCAACTGCAATCTTGATTTAACTCACTCTCAAGGACCCAATGTTGGATACCTATTTCTCTTGTTTGATTCTATAGGTTGAATGTCTTGACTTTACGAAGAAAATATGGTTTCTCGATAGTGGATGCTTAAGACATATGACATGTGAAATATCTATATTCATTGACTTTGTGCCAAAGAAGAAGTGGTTTGTTACTTATGGAGACAATAACAAGGAAGTAATAATTGGAAAAGGTAGTATAGGTAATCACTCATATGCTAATATCTCCGATGTTATGTTAGTTGATGGTCTTAAACATAACCTCCTTAGCATTAGTCAATTATGCAAAAAGGGATTTAAGGTTACTTTTACAAATACTTGTAGCTTGTTTGAGCATAATGAAAAGAAAGATTGTATGTTTAAATGTTTGAGGGTTAATAACACTTATATGCTTAACTTAGATGATGTGTCCTTGGTTGGAACTAAGTGTCTAGTGACCATGGGTGAAGACTCTTGGTTATGGCATAGACACATAGATAATGTTAACTTTCATTTACTAAACAAAGTGACTTCAAATTATTTAGTAATAAGTCTACCAAAAATAAAGTTTTTAAAAGACCATTTATGCAATGTATGCCAAATGGGCAACCAAACAAGAGTATCATTTAAATCAAAAAACATTGTTTCAACTTCGAGACCTCTTGAGCTTCTTCATATGGATCTCTTTGGTCCCTCAAGGACCAAAATAATAGGTGGTAACTATTGTGGTTTTGTTATAGTAGACGATTAATCGAGATTTTGTTGGGTCATGTTTTTGTATAGTAAAGATGAAACCTTTTCAGCTTTCAAACAATTTGCTAGATTATCCCAAAATAAGGTGAATTTGAAAATTGTTGTTATCTGAAGTGATCACGGAGGAGAATTTGAAAATCAAATCTTTGAGAAGTATTATGATAAACATGGAATTGAGCATAATAGCTTCCCCGCTCCAAGAACTCCACAACCAAACTGTGTTGTGGAGCATAAAAATCATGTTTTAGAGGTGTTGGCTAGAATTATGCTCAATGAAGGTAATCTACCTAAGTATTTCTGGGCCGATGCCATTAGCACGATATGTTATGTATTGAATAGGATACTAATACGTCCTATTTTAGACAAAACTCCCTATGAATTACTTAAGGGTAGAAAACAAAATTGATCACATCTTCACGTTTTCAGATGCAAGTATTTTGTTTTGAAAAATGGAAAGGATAATCTTGGTAAGTTTGATGCGAAAGCGAAGAAGATATATTCCTTGGATACTCTCAATCTATCAAAGCTTATAGGGTTTATAACAAAAGATTAGTTATTATTGAAGAGTTGGTACACATCACTTTTGGTGAGTCTTATCCGAAAAATAACGGGAAAGGTGTTTCTTTTCATGATGTAGGTGTATCTTCCCAAGACATTCTCAAAGAACCTGAAAAGTAATTGATCAGCCTAAAGCGGTGGAACATGAGAGAGAAAAAGATAAGGATTATAAATAGGAGAAGGTTGAAAGTCCAGCTGTAATGGGCAATCTACCTTTGGCTTGGAGAACCTCCAAAGATCATCCTATCGACAACAGAATTGGAGATATCACCTAAGGCGTGACAACATTCTCCAAGATAAGTAATTTTTGTTATCACTTTGCATTCGTTTCACAAGTTGAACCTAAAAACACTAAAGATGCATTAAGTGATGAGAATTAGCTTATGGCCATACAAGATGAACTAAACTAATTTAAAAGAAATGATGTTTGTGACCTTGTCCCTTATCCTAAAAATCATCAAGTTATTGGCACCAAATGGGTTTTTAGAAATAAACTCGACGAAAATGGAGTGATAACTAGGAACAAAATTCGACTAGTGGCTCAAGGTTATAACCAAGAGGGGGGAATTGAATATGATAGAACTTATGCTTCGGTTTCTCGCCTTTAGGTTATAAGCCTTCTACTAGCTTATGCTTGCTCCAAAGATTTCAAGTTATTTCAAATAGACATGAAAAGTGTGTTCCTAAATGGCTATATTAATAAGGAAGTGTATGTGGCTCAACCTCCCGATTTTGAAAATCACGAGAATCCTAATCATGTTTACAAACTAAAATGAGCTTTGTATGATCTCAAACAAGCACCTATGGCTTGGTATGAGCGACTTAGTAAGTTTTTAATCGATGAAGGATACTCTAGGGGGAGGGTAGATACTAGACTTTTCATTAAGCGTCAAAGAAAGCATACTCTTTTAGTTCAAGTTTATGTCGATGATATCATTTTTGGTTCCACTAACATGCAAATTGTCAAGGAGTTTTCTAAGCTTATGTAGGGTGAGTTTGAAATGAGTTTCATGAGGGAGTTAAATTACTTTCTTGGTCTTCAAATCAAGCAACTCAATGAAGGGACATTCGTGTGTCAAATAAAATATTGTAACGAATTACTAAAGAGATTTGGTATGAAAGATGCAAAATCAATTGATACTGCAATGCCCACAAATGAAAACTTAGAAAATAATGAAAATGGTAAGAATGTTGATGTCAAGAAGTATATAGGTATGATTTATTCTCTTCTATATCTTATTGAATCTAGGCTAGACATATGTTTAGCGTGTGTATGTGCGCTCGTTATCAATCGACTCCTAAAGAATCATATTTAAAAGCCATAAAATGCATTCTTAAATATCTTCATGGTACTTATAAGTATGAGCTTTGGTATTCCAAGGGAAGCGATTGTTATTTGGTTGGTTATACCAATTCCAATTTTATCGGTTTCAAAGGGGATATGAACAGTACTAGTGGAACTTTCAAACTCCTTAGTAAGTTGGCATAGCAAGAAACATGTTTTCGTTGCTTTGTCAGCTACCGATGTAGAATATGTAGCAGCCGATAGGTGTTATGCTCAAATTTTATGGCTCAAAAAATAACTATTTGTATTTGATATTAAACTACAACGTATTCCTATTATGTGCGACAATATTAGTGCTATTAATCTAACCAAAAATCCGATCTTACACTCTTGCACTAAGCATATTGATATACGTAACCACTTCCTATGTGACCATGTTGAGAAATGAGACGTCATATTTGAGCATGTTGATAGCAAAAACCAATTTGCGGATATCTTTACAGAACCTCTTGCGACTGAACCATTTTTTAACATTCGAAGGGAATTGGGGATACTTGATATCTCAAATCTTGCCTTAATATGATCTTTTACATGGACTTTAGATACTTTTGCTTTAACTTTCCTTGGAAGTTCAATCACATATGAGTGCATCCTTCATCAATTCATAAGGGAGGTAATATTTTTCCACTTTTCCTCTTTGAAAGTAAGCTTTTACTTTTGCATGTTATCTATGTCCCAAATGCTTGATATACATGATGTATGAAATATTTCATGAATGTTCACTTCCAAAAATTTCAATTGATATATGTCAATTTATATGCTTATAGTGACTTTATGCTATTTCGCTTCCATACTTGAAATGTGTTCTTGGTATTTAAGCTTGTTATATATTTCAACATGAAATATGTTTGAACTTGTTATAATGTTAGCAAAATTCTTGTAGTTTGTTATTGTTATGATAACATCTCTATTTTTGGTTTGAGTGGTGGTAAATCTATATATCGCCTTGCTATAGCACACATGTGTGCAACATTTCGGGAGCACCAAAAAGTATATGTCATGTAATCATGTCGCTTTTGTAGCAACTCAAGAGTTTTTGATTACATCGTATCCTTCATCTTTCATGTTTATTGTATATGTTATTTGGCATAAGTTATGGCAACCATGTTATATTGTTGCTTTAAATGCTTCTATTCATGTTTAGGTATTTTTCCATATTTACATCATTCTATGTGAGTGTTGTTTTATTGATGATATTATCTTTGCAAACACCTCTATGTGTTATACTGGTATATATGTGATATAATATACTTTTAATGGATTGATTTTTCTGTTTTTGATGTTGTCAAAGGGGGAAAAGCATATGCAAGATGAAGTTGAGATGCATACGTTCAAGTGGAGCCTTCATGAAGACACGAAACAAATTATCTCAAGTTTTTCCATCATCAAAAAGAGGGAGTATGTGAGTGCAACTTTCTGATAGATGTATTTTGTATGATGTCAACACTAGGACATTATAACAAGTTGGAAAACATAAGAAATTCTGATAGACGGTATCCTCTAATTCTAACTGTGAATCTTAACATTAGGAAGCATAAAAACATTAGGAAATAAGTTGGAAAAGGTTTCATGCATCAAAAACAAGTTTTTATGGGAAAAATAATCTATGTGTCGACACATACATGCTTTAGGTCGAAACATTGAAGAAAATTTTTCCTATGTGTTGATGCATCCGATTTTTAGGTTACTCATGTACTCCATCTTTAAAGCCTATAACCTCTGTTTGATGTGATGGCTGCATGTGTCGACTCATGACCTACATAGGTCGACACATGCAACACACTTTTTTGAAAATTCATACATTTTTTAAATCCTTTGCATTCATTTTGCCTCTAAACATGCACACATATAAATACTTCATACAAGCATCATTTCTAGTAAAGTTTTAAAGTAAACCTATACGGGATTTCAAAGAGTTCTCATCATATTCAACCTTATTCTATGCATACACATAAACAAACTAGACATGATCATTTTTTGTTTGGGTGCCATCAAGAATTAGAGTTGATAACGTCCAATTTAGGTTGATTGGGATGTAAATTAGGTTGAGATCTTTGAGGATTTCAAATAAGAAAATCGAGCTGGGGTTTTCCTTCAAGGTCAATTTGGGATTTGAAGGTTTTGGACACATTTACGCAATTTGGATCCGATTGAGTGAAGGCTTTGAAGAACAAAAGGTTCTTACAAAGGAGTAGCGTGGGACGGTGGATCATATTGGTAAATCTTGGGTTACAACAAGTCTTAATTTGGATCTGATCGAGCGAAGGCTTTGAAGAACGAGAGTTTCTTGCAAAGGAGTAACGTGAGATGGTTGATCATATTGACATTGTTGGATTACTTGATC
Organism: Lathyrus oleraceus; assembly: GCF_024323335.1. NCBI lineage: Eukaryota > Viridiplantae > Streptophyta > Magnoliopsida > Fabales > Fabaceae > Lathyrus > Lathyrus oleraceus. Next base: position 533,400,605 of record NC_066585.1, on the reverse strand, counting down.
AAGGGAAGAAAAAGTGTCATAATCAACATCAAACTTAGGGGTTGCAAGGTTAAATTGCTACATTTCTCTTGTATACATACTTTTGCAAAGTAAGATTAATTTCATTATCTCAATTCAAGTACGAATTGAGGGCAGACGTATCACTAGCGAGGTCTATTGGGGAACTGCCCAAGCATATCCTTTTGTACCCTCTCTCTCTCCCTCTCTCTCTCTTTTATTTTTCAATTATAAATTATTGAATTCATCTATTATGCGATCATTATGTTTGGCCAAAAATTTTGATAACATTTTGAAAGAGGTTTTGTTGAGTTGATCACAATCCTTTAGATTGTAATTGGATTTGAAGATCAACAAAACCATACAAATTTTCAAACAAAATCGATTGCACTCAAGGTGTTTGATAATTTGTCTCAATAGTATTTTTATGTGATTTATTATTGGGAATAATCTCTACTTTTAGAATTGCATTCAATTGATTATGGTTGATAGATTGTTGATCTGATTTGTGTTCATTATCATACATTGATTGCAATTACGCATATCCAATATTTTTGATAGCGGTTCGGTTAAACGATTCAATCCAGGTTACTTTCGCTCGCCATAAAATTTTTAAAATAGTTTTTCTTAAAGTTTTTAACTTGTGATTTATTCACCCCCTCTAGATCGAACCCTATCGTCTAACACTATGTGCTACTAGAAAGAAGTTAGATGATAAAAGCAAAATAATGTTACTGATTGGGTACCACAGTATAAATGCTTATAAGCTCTACTGTCCAGTCACTAACAAGGTGGAAGTTAACAAAGATGTCATTATGAAGGAAACAAAAGCATGGGATTGGAACAAGTCTCAATCAAACTCTGACTCTGGTGCAGTATTAACATCTAAGTTAACTTCTGAAGATATTTCAAACTCTTAAGGAGAATCTGCCTTTAAATGAGATTCTACCTATGAAGATGAGTATGAAGAAGACTCTGAAGATGAGTCAGATGTTGAAGTAGAGAGTGAAGGTGAGTCCGACTCTAAAGGTGAATCTGATTCTGACGATAATCCAGACTCTGGTGGTAATCATGCTTATGAAGGTGGTCTAGTATCTGAAGGTATTCCAACATCTGGTAGTGCTCAAACATCTGAAGAAGATTTTGAACAAGTTCAAAGACCACAAAGAATCAGACAAATACCAATATGATTTACAGAGTTTGACATGTTACAAGATACTGAGATAGACTCTGAAGGGGAAGTCATTATGAGTTCCACATTAGTAGACTTTGAACCTTAGTACAAGAAGCTCTCAAGAATAAAGTCTGGCTGAAGGCCATGAAAGAAGAACTTGAGGGTATTGAAAGAAACAAGACTTGGGAGTTGAATGGGCTTCCGAAGAACAAGAAAGCATTCAGTATGAGATGGGTTTACAAGGTGGAATTGAAGTAAGATGAATCAATTGACAAACACAAAACTAGGTTAGTAGCTAGAGGATTCCTATAGAAATATGGATTAGATTATGTAGGTGTTTAATTGGCTGCATTATATGGTAAAACACTAGCTGGATTCTAATGTCTTGACTGATGTCATGACATGGTGTGTATGTGTGACTGCATTGTAGGTTAGAATATCTAACTGTACTCTGATGTCTTGACTGATGTCATGACACACTTGAGTAGTTACTGCAGGATTAGCTAATACAGGATTTATTGAATGTCAAACTGGATGTTGTGACATTCATCCCTGTCAGCAGATACTAAGGAATAGAACAGCTGGTGTTCTGTTAGAACTTAGTATTTATTTCCAGTCTGGTTATCAAGGAAATACCAGACCTGGCATAAGGCCTACTGACTGAATGTCAAACTGGATGTTATGACTTTCATCATTGACAGCATATACTGAACAATAGACAGAGTGGTGTTCTGCTATACTTCAGCATGTTTCTTAGTCTGTTCTTCAAGAGGATAACAGAACTGACTTAAGGCCAAATGTGTAAATGTAAAATTGGATACTTTGACATTTATTAATGTAAGCTGTTACTGTAGTATGGTCATTTTGGTCATATACAGGTCAACAAAATTGTACAGTCTGTTTTCTGGAAAAACAGACTTAGCATATGATCCTTGATGTCAAGCTGAATGTCGTGACATTCATTCCTGACAGCATATGCTATATTGTAGGTTGTTCAGTTTTCTATTTCAGCTTTTTCTCAGGCTATTCTTCAGGGATTCAACAGCTGAGAGAAAATCCAGGAAATCAACAACCAAGCTACATTTAATGAACCTAACAAATAGCCTATTTGTTAGTAACCTAGATGTGGAATTTAGGGGAACTCGCGTGACCTTAAATTCAGGAGAATACAAGTGCAAAGGCCCAAGTACTGCAATATAAAAGGAAGTCGTTCCTTCATTCAGAACTGGGGATTTTGAGGCGTGAAGATTTAGTGTGTCCATCATACTTCACTGCTGTATTTTTGTGAGTCTTGTATTAGACATATCTTGTAAGCCAAGCCATTATCACGTAGATGATTGCTTTGGCATAGGGTGTTCATTGAGTTGTAAGTGTTGTGTCGCTCAAAGCTTTTAAGCATGAGTGCTGTGTATCTTGATTAAAGCTGTTAAGCACAATCAAGAGTTGTTTGAAGTGTGACTTCAAAATTGTCTTTAATATTGATTAAAGGTAGTAATCACTGAGGTGATTGAGGGGGAGTGAGTAGGAACTCTGATCTTAGAGTAAGATTGAAATTGCATTGGGTAGGGATTAAGTGAAGAGTTGTAAACGGGTGAGTTTAGCTTTGAATTAATACTACTGATAGTGGATTTCCTCCCTGGCTTGGTAGCCCCCAGATGTAGGTCATGTTGGACTGAACTGGGTAAACAATTACTTGTGTTATTTACTGCACTTACTTTTAAGTTCTGCATAATTCTTGTCTGTGCAGAATTGGATGTCATAACAACCCGTGTGACATCTAAAGTCTGATAACTAGAATTTCAATTGGTATCAGAGCAGGCACCCTGCCTGTAAATTTCTGGGTGAGATCTAGGGAAGTTACTTTCTAGTACCATGGACAAGGATATAGGACACTCACATAGACCACCCATGTTGGATGGCTCTAACTATGATGACTGGAAGCCTCGTATGATAGCCTTCTTAAGGTCTCTAGATAGCAAAGTCTGGAGAGCTGTCAACAAAGGATGGGAACATCCAACAAAGACAGGTGAAGATGGAGTCAGTGTGCAGATTCCTGAAGAAGAGTGGGACAAGGAGCAAGAGGCATTAGCTCTTGGAAATTCCAAGGCCTTGAATGCATTATTCAATGGAATCAGTAAGAACATCTTCAGGCTGGTGCACCACTGTGAACTAGCTAAGGAAGTTTGGGATACCCTCAAGGTAACTCATGAAGGTACTTCCAAGGTGAAGATGTCCAAACTTCAGATGCTGACCACCAAGTTTGAAAATCTGAGGATGAAAGAGGACGAGACTATTCATGACTTTCACATGAATATTCTTGAAATTGCAAACACCTCTGGTGGACTAGGTGAGAAAATGGCTGAAGAGAAACTTGTAAGAAAGATTCTCAGGTCCTTGCCTAAGAGATTTGCTATGAAGGTCACAGCCATAGAGGAGGCGCAAGACATCTGCAATATGAAGGTGGATGAGCTAATTGGTTCTCTCCAAACCTTTGAAATGGGCTTGTGTGAGAATGCTGAAAAGAAGAACAAAAGTGTAGCTTTTGTATCTAATGCTGAAGAGGAGTCAGAAGCAGGATACACTGGAGGTGATGAAAGCATATCAGAAGCCTTAGCCATGCTTGGGAGATAGTTCAACAAGTTCGTGAAGAAGATTGATCAAAGAGGTAGACCTAATGTCAAGAACATCCCGTATGACATTAAGAAAAGATCAACTTCTGAAGAGAAGTTCAACCACGGCAAGGGAATCCAGTGTCATGGTTGTGAAGGGTATGGACACGTCAGAGCTGAATGCCCTACTTACCTCAAAATGCAAAATAAGGGGCTAGCTATCACATGGTCTGAAGGAGATTCTGAAAGTGAATCTGCTAAACACGTCACTGCACTAACCAGTGTTTGTGCCACTGATGATGACTCAAGTGCAGATGAACTGACCTTTGATGAACTTGCTGCAGCTTATAAGAAGCTGTGTGTCACCAGTGCAGAAGTACGTGTACAAGGAGAAAAGCAGAAGAAACTCATCAAGGAGATGGAAGATGAGAGACTGAAGCATCTGACGGCCATAGAGGATCTAAATGGTGAGATAACCCTACTGACCTCCAAGCTGAATCAGATGACTAAATCCATCAGAATGATGAATAAAGGAACTGACACCTTGGAAGAGATCCTAAAGGTAGGACAGAAGTCTGGAACCACATCTGGTTTAGGCTTTGGGAAAAGATCCTCAGCTGAACGCAAACGCCCAAAGGCTAAAGTTCAGAAATCCAAAGGGAAGTCACATCCAATGTCTCAACATCGGGGAACCAGGATGACTAATCATCAGAAGAGGAAATTCCAGAAATGGAAATGTCACCACTGTGGTAGGCTTGGGCATATAAAAGCCTTCTGCTACAGGCTTCATGGTTACCCGAACCAAGTCCCTCATGTCAGACCTAAGCATAAGACATTTAGGCACCATGTCTCCAGCAAGAAGCGACAATGGTATGCTAGGTTAGCCCACACAGCTCTAAGAGCTTCTACCAAAGAAGACTGGTACTTTGACAGTGGATGCTCAAGACATATGACTGGTATGGAAAATCTATTGACAGATATCCAACCTCACACTACCAGCTATGTGACCTTTGGTGATGGTGCTAAAGGAAAAATAAAAGGTGTGGGAAATCTGGACTGCTCTGGAGTTCCAAAGCTGAATAATGTGCTGTTAGTAAGAGGACTAACTGCAAACCTCATCAGCATAAGCCAACTGTGTGATCAAGGGTTCTATGTTCAGTTTACTAAGGAGCTATGTATTGTGACGAATGGTGACAATCAGGAAGTTATGAGAGGATCTAGGTCCAAAGATAACTGCTATCTGTGGGAACCTAAAGTCTCAAACTTTTCCACAATATGCTCTTCAGTCAAGGAAGAACAGGAGGTGAAGCTGTGGCATAGATGCCTTGGACATCTCCACTTACGGGGAATGAAGAAGATTATATCCAAGGAAGCAGTCAAAGGAATTCCAAAGCTGCTTATTGATGAAGGAAGAGTCTGTGGAGAATGCCAGATGGGCAAGCAAACCAAGATGTCACATCCGAAGCTGGGACATCCTACTACTTCCAGAGTTCTGGAACTGCTGCACATGGACTTAATGGGACCTATGCAGGTTGAAAGTCTGGGGGGAAAGAGATATGCATACGTGGTGGTTGATGACCATTCCAGATACACGTGGATAAGTTTCATCAGAGAGAAGTCAGATACATTTGATGTCTTCAAAGACCTGTGCATCAGACTCCAAAGGGAAAAGGACAGTTGTGTTGTTCGAATTAGGAGTGATCATGGTACGGAATTCAAGAATTCCAAGTTTGATGAGTTTTGCTCGTCTGAAGGAATAAGTCATGAATTCTCTTCCCCTATAACTCCCCAGCAGAATGGGATAGTTGAAAGGAAAAATAGAACTATCCAAGAATCTGCCAGAGCTATGATTCATGCAAAGAAGCTCCCTATGCACTTTTGGGCTGAAGCTATGAATACCGCGTGCTATGTTCACAACAGAGTCACCTTGAGAAAAGGAACCTCCTCCACTCTGTATGAAATATGGAAAGGCAGAAAACCCACTGTGAAGTACTTTCATATCTTTGGAAGTAAATGCTACATTCTCACAGATCGTGAACAGAGAAGGAAACTGGATCCCAAAAGTGATGAAGGTATATTTCTAGGATACTCCACTAACAGCAGGGCGTACAGAGTGTTAAACTACAGGACCAATGTTCTGATGGAATCCATAAATGTCATTATGGATGATAAAGAGGAAGGAATCGATGTCATAGCGGATGTTGCAACATTCCCTGACAGTTCAACAGACATTCCAGTCAAGTCTGATGAAGTACAGGAACCTCCTCCTGAATGTGAAGTAGATGCAACCACCAAAATGCCATCTATCAGAATTCAGAAAGACCACCCTAAGGATCTTATCATAGGGGATCCCAATAGTGGTGCGACTACCAGGTCAAGGGGAATAAGCTCAAATTCCTATTTTGTTTCCAAGGTTGAACCCAAGAATGTGAAAGAAGCCCTGACTGACGAATACTGGATCAATGCCATGCAAGAGGAACTTGAGCAGTTCAAAAGGAATGAAGTATGGGAGCTAGTTCCAAGACCTGAAGGGACCAACATCATTGGTACCAAGTGGATCTACAAAAACAAGTCTGATGAGAAAGGAGTAATTACTAGGAATAAAGCAAGACTAGTAGCTCAAGGATACACTTAAGTTGAAGGGGTTGATTTTGATGAGACGTTTGCTCCTGTGGCTAGGCTTGAGTCCATCAGATTGCTGTTAGGTATAGCATGCATTCTGAAGTTTAAACTGTTCCAAATGGATGTGAAGAGTGCATTCTTGAATGGCTACTTGAATTAAGAAGTCTATGTGGAACAACCTAAAGGGTTCTGTGATCCTAACCAACCTAAGCATGTATACAAGTTGAGGAAAGCCTTGTATGGGTTGAAGCAAGCACCTAGAGCATGGTATGAAAGGTTGACCGAATTTCTGACCTCAAATGGATACAAAAAAGGTGGAATAGATAAAACCTTGTTTGTGAAGGATGAAGACGGCAAAATCATGATTGCTCAAATCTATGTGGATGATATAGTCTTTGGTGGTATGTCAGAACAAATGGTAACACATTTTGTTCAACAAATGCAATCTGAGTTTAAAATGAGTCTGGTTGGGGAACTAACCTACTTTCTTGGAATGCAAGTCAACCAAATGGAGGACTCTATGTTTCTCTCCCAAAGCAAGTATGCCAAAAACATAGTCAAGAAGTTTGGTATGGATAATGCTAGGCACAAGAGGACTCCTGCTCCTACTCATCTGAAGTTAACCAAAGATGATGGAGGGCCTAGTGTTGATCAATGCTTGTATAGAAGCATGATAGGCGGTCTACTATACCTAACTGCAAGTAGACCTGACATTTCTTATGCAGTTGGAGTGTGTGCTAGATACCAAGCAGAGCCTAAAGTGAGCCACTTGAATCAAGTCAAAAGGATTCTTAAGTACATCAATGGGACTTGTGACTATGGGATGCTGTACTCACATGGGTCTGAGCCTGTCCTGTCTGGGTACTGTGATGCTGACTGGGCTGGGAGTGCTGATGACAGAAAAAGCACATCAGGAGGATGTTTCTTCTTGGGAGACAATCTCATATCTTGGTTCAGCAAGAAGCAGAATTGTGTATCTCTGTCCACTGCAGAGGCTGAATACATAGCTGCTGGAAGCAGTTGTTCTCAACTGGTTTGGATGAAACAGATGCTCACTGAGTACAATGTCACTCAAAATGTCATGACATTGTTCTGTGATAATCTTAGTGCCATCAATATTTCCAAGAATCCCATCCAACACAGCAGGACCAAGCATATTGACATTAGACATCACTTCATCAGAGATCTGGTGGAAGACAAGATGATCACCTTGAAACATGTAGCCACTGAACTTCAACTGGCTGACATATTTACAAAGGCTCTGGATGCTACTCAGTTTGAAAACTTAAGGGGCAAACTGGGAATATGTCTCTCTGAGAACTTATAGCAATCACTGATGTTTGGGATGTATTGTTTAATATCTCTGCCTATTAAACAATTGAAACTATGCTCTGATTGGTCAACAGATCATAGCTATGCCACTTGCGACAAGTGTGGCAACAAGAGGGTAAGGAGACACCCTATCGTGAGAAGGCCTATGCACCTGCAGGAATTCAAGGATGTTGTTCATGCAGGAGTGGTTCTGGATGTCAGAAACAAAGTCATGGCATCTGATATGGCTGTACCTACAGTAAAGCAAAAGTGGGTGATTACTTGATCAAAGCTGTGAAGCAAGATCAAATGGGTGCTAACTTGGTTGAAACTGTGAAGTAAAACCAAGTCTGTAATTCTGTCATTTTTTTCTGGATATGTTGTTGGCTTTGGCAACATTTTTGACAAAAAGGGGGAGTAACAGGTGATACCCCAGACAACAGGTTGGTCTGTTACAACAGACTTTCATGACAGATTCGAAGATTCCTTTCCCTGCAGATGATATGTGTTGAAGTTTTTATTTAACTTCTGTATGTGTGCTGTTATGTGAAGTGTTACTTAACTTCCATGTGTGTGAGTGTGCTGCCACTCTGAGTGTATTAGCTAGGTTTATTTCCTGCTAGATGTGTGATTCCGCTGCTATGAACTTTGTTATGGGGATCAAAGTGTTTTAGCCAAAAATTTGCCAAAGGGGGAGTTTGTAGGTGTTTAATTGGCTGCATTATATGGTAAAACACTAGCTGAATTCTAATGTCTTGACTGATGTCATGACATGGTGTGTATGTGTGACTGCATTGTAGGTTAGAATATCTAACTGTACTCTGATGTCTTGACTGATGTCATGACACACTTGAGTAGTTACTGCAGGATTAGCTAATACATGATTTATTGAATGTCAAACTGGATGTTGTGACATTCATCTCTGTCAGCAGATACTAAGGAATAAAACAGCTGGTGTTCTGTTAGAACTTAGTATTTATTTCCAGTCTGGTTATCAAGGAAATACCAGACCTGGCATAAGGCCTACTGACTGAATGTCAAACTGGATGTTATGACTTTCATCATTGACAGCATATACTGAACAATAGACAGAGTGGTGTTCTGCTATACTTCAGCATGTTTCTTAGTCTGTTCTTCAAGAGGATAACAGAACTGACTTAAGGCCAAATGTGTAAATGTAAAATTGGATACTTTGACATTTATTAATGTAAGCTGTTACTGTAGTATGGTCATTTTGGTCATATACAGGTCAGCAAAATTGTACAGTCTGTTTTCTGGAAAAACAGACTTAGCATATGATCCTTGATGTCAAGCTGAATGTCGTGACATTCATTCCTGACAGCATATGCTATATTGTAGGTTGTTCAGTTTTCTGTTTCAGCTTTTTCTCAGGCTATTCTTCAGGGATTCAACAGCTGAGAGAAAATCCAGGAAATCAATAACCAAGCTACATTTAATGAACCTAACAAATAGCCTATTTGTTAGTAACCTAGATGTGGAATTTAGGGGAACTCGCGTGACCTTAAATTCAGGAGAATACAAGTGCAAAGGCCCAAGTACTGCAATATAAAAGGAAGTCGTTCCTTCATTCAGAACTGGGGATTTTGAGGCGTGAAGATTTAGTGTGTCCATCATACTTCACTGCTGTATTTTTGTGAGTCTTGTATTAGACATATCTTGTAAGCCAAGCCATTATCACGTAGATGATTGCTTTGGCATAGGGTGTTCATTGAGTTGTAAGTGTTGTGTCGCTCAAAGCTTTTAAGCATGAGTGTTGTGTATCTTGATTAAAGTTGTTAAGCACAATCAAGAGTTGTTTGAAGTGTGACTTCAAAATTGTCTTTAATATTGATTAAAGGTAGTAATCACTGAGGTGATTGAGGGGGAGTGAGTAGGAACTCTGATCTTAGAGTAAGATTGAAATTGCATTGGGTAGGGATTAAGTGAAGAGTTGTAAACGGGTGAGTTTAGCTTTGAATTAATACTACTGATAGTGGATTTCCTCCCTGGCTTGGTAGCCCCCAGATGTAGGTCATGTTGGACTGAACTGGGTAAACAATTACTTGTGTTATTTACTGCACTTACTTTTAAGTTCTGCATAATTCTTGTCTGTGCAGAATTGGATGTCATAACAATCCGTGTGACATCTAAAGTCTGATAACTAGAATTTCAGATTACTTTGAGGTGTTTTCACTTGTAGCTCGGCATGGAACAATCATATTGGTGATTGCTATAACTGCTAATATAATTGGTCTCTGATGCATTTAGATGTGAAATATGCATTTCTGAATGGTACTTTACAAGAGGAAGTTTATGTGTCACAACCTTCTGAATTTGTGAAAAAGAATCAGGAATGGGTGGTGTACAAGTTGCATAAAGCCTTGTATGGACTGAAACAAGCTCCTGGAGCTTAGAATCAGAAAATTGATTCATTTTTCAAGCTTTAAGGATTCAAAAAATATGAGATAGAGTATGTTGTTTATGTTCATCATACATTGATATCAATATGATTCTGGCGTGTCTATAAGTTGATGATATATTGCTAACATGGATTGTTCAAATGAGATAGTCAAGTTCAAGAAGGTGCTGATGAATGAGTTTGAGATGACTGATATAGGAAATATGATATGTTTTCTAGGAATGGAGATTATGTATTCCGATAAGGGATGGTGTTAAAGCGTAATCTAAATTCACATTTAAGTTGGATTTCATTTGAGTTGCATTTAGTGGTTATGATGTTATAAATACAAAAGTTAGTTTCAGTTTATAAAAAAGATCTCTCTCTCACACACACACACTCTCTCTCTCTCTCTCTCTCTCTCTCTCTCTCTCTCATCACGGGGTCTGATATATTCAATGGGATAATATTTGGATTAGGGATTATGGATAATATTATCGTTTGTTATTTTGATAGTATGATCGATTCAGGAATGATTCTAATATATGACATTTTCATCTTATTAAATAAGTGTATGATTAAATTAATAAAAAATTATTCTGACAGTATAGTTATAAATACAAGGTTTATTATATCTATGTATTTATAAAAACAAAATTTATTATCTAAAGGTTGAATATGAAAGTGTTTATCCGTATTTATTATGGAGATGCATCTCCGAATTAAATTATGGCAAAATGAAGGTGCGACCCAATAACGAGTGAATGAAGTGCATATGAAGTTATTACATAAATGTATCTGCGAATTAAATCTCTGACAAAATGAAGATGTGATTCAGTTACATATGAATTTGGTGTATATGGGTGCGTCAGAATATATACTTACAGATTAATGAAGAAAAATTTGTCAGGAAACAAATGTGAGTTGTGTTGAGAAATAAGTGTGAGTTCTAAATCCCATATTATTTAGAAAAGTGAAGGTTGAACACTTTATAAGTAAGATGACTCACTCATTAACCTATCACTTTAAAGTTTTGAGTGAATATGTGATATCTCTCTCTCACTTGTTTGATTGGATATTTGACCTTTAAGTGAGTATTTGATCAAATGTGAATACTTCCACTTCATGATGATCCATTACAATTTTGAGTTTACATAAGACGACTTCTCACCACTTAGAGTGAGAGAAACAATCTCTGAACAAAATTGAAGGCCATGTGCAACGGTTTTGCTAGGCTAGACTTTTCTTATATTGGACCACTTATATATATATATATATATATATATAGAGAGAGAGAGAGAGAGAGAGAGAGAGAGAGAGAGAGAGAGAAGAGAGAGAGAGAGAGAGAGAGAGAGAGAGAGAGAGAGAGAGAGAGAGAGAGAGAGAGAGAGAGGAGAGAGAGAGAGAGAGAGAGAAGAGAGAGAGAGAGAGAGAGATGAGAGAGAGAGGAGAGAGAAGAGAGAGAGAGAGAGAGAGAAGAGAGATTAATTATTATGCACTATTAGTGTAAAAAGTTTTACACGGTCAATGCATCGCAATCATCTGTTTGTATTACTTTTTAAATGTTTAAAATAAAAGTCAAATTTTTCAAATAAAACCGTGGTTATGATTAAGTGATAGTGTAAAAAATCTTTGCAATATATATATATATAAACATTTTTATTTAAGTGCCTAATGGTTAAGGAAAGCTAATAAACACTAAGAGAGAGCACGAAACAGCTGATACAACAACACGAACACGTCTTGAACATGTTATTGCCAAAAATAGAGTAAGAGCCCAACAAACACTAATTGAACCATACACAATGGAGCATCTAGAAACACGTAACACTAAATACAGCAACACGTAGAATCTTCTAACAAAAATTCGAAAACATTACAATTCAATTTGTTACAATGAAAAAAAAAATCATGCATTATATATGACAAACTTAATTTGAGGTAGATCAACGCAAATTATATCGTATTGTATCTTGAAGGTTTTAGAGATTATTGCTGCATTATCAGAATATGTCGAATTCAATGTCTTATGCAATTCTGAGATGTGATTCAAAGGAAAATGATAATAAGAAAATATGGAGATTATTCAGCATTAGACTTTTGAGCAAGATTGGATGGATGTTTGTAGGGTCTTGTAAGAGAGTATGGTACAAGATTCGAATTCACCTCCACCTTTAGATTGCTACAAAACCAGATTCATCGCATGATCAATTCTGGATTCTAATGTATTTTTATTTTATTCATTCATTTATTTATTTATAATAATTATTAATTCTACTACTTTGTACCAATTTATTTACTCCAATGTCATCTTTCACATACAAATTGTACATTTGAAACTTTTCTTATAAGAGATGCTAAAATAAGGATTACCAGGTTATATAGATATATGCTCCAACAAAATCTATTTTTTTCTGTGTAAACTATGACAACCTGCTCTATCTCTAGATGTTTAAGGATTGGAATTCTAACTGATTCTACAACATCCCTCAATGTTGCAAGTCGATGAGACAACATAGACGATTGGAATTTCAGTCAGAAAACTTATATACCTTAGCTATTTTCTCCATTAATACAACCTCGGATTAAACGGTTTGGTTTGGATGGTGGTATTGAATTTGCGGAAACCCGAATCCGTCCAAATAATTAAACCATTGAATTATAATATAATATTAGTATCAACAATAATATTAGTATAAAACTTAAACTTAAAAGAAGAATGTGATGAGACATAGGCATGGAAAACAATAATACGTTAGGTAAAGATGTAGCTCCCGACGTATCTAATGCACATTTTGCATAGGCCATTATGAGTGTCGCCTTATAAGTTAGTTTTTTTTAATACTGCATCTCCGAAATTTTTAAAAATTATATTTATAATTGATCAACATAATTCTTGACCAGGTGAAGGAGAAGATTGTTTGTGCTTGGACCGATAAGGTTAAACTCCATTGTTTGTACTGGGCTGATCAATTATGAATATATTTCTTAAAAGTTCGGGAGATATATCTTCGTTATTAAAAAAATCCAACTTATAGGACGTCACTCAGAATGACCTACACTGAGTGTGCATTTCATTCGTCCGGAGATGCATCTCTGAAAACTCGAGGACATTTTTGAACTTTCGCATGATGCCTAAAAAACATATAGGGTGCATTAAGAAATCCCTTAATATGTTTTGATAACTAATAGTCTTTTGGATTTGAGCCGATAATTTATTGGCTCAATCCAGTTTTAGTATCACACTTAGTCATAACCCTAAAAACTTATAATATTTGGTAGAAAACAAGTTAAAGAGTGAGAAAAAGCTGGGTGAAAAGAGAAAGCAGAGTGAAAAGACAAAGAAACCATAGTTCCTTCTTACGTGACTACCATGTTTCATGTGGTTTGTTCTTTTTCACGTGTCTCCTTCCATGGTTTCTTCCTTTTCAATAATTTGAAAGTCTTTCAATCCATAACATATTCATCATAAATTTATTTATGTCCATTAGTTCTCCTCTTTTCTGATCTTGATTCGATATAATTTTATTATATGCAAAGTAGAAACTATTAAGGATTTCATTTTGGAAGAAGGTACTTCTTCTCACTTCTCTACATTTCGTTATGATTTAGGGTTTGGTTTTTATTAGGATTTTGACTAATACTTTTTCTTATTTTTTTACATGCTTTTATAATCCTTATGACTTTTATGAACTCAAAATGTTAAACACCAAAGGTTAGTTTTCCGGGCCGTCCACAAAGCCCAAAGAGTGAAGGCCCAATAAAGAAGAAGCAGAGCATCCAACGCAGAACATGTAGACTCCTTTCCCTGTTAAACATAAAATCCTTTTGGCAAGGATCTTGTCAACCATCTGGATCAATCAGACAGTTGAATGCAAGCTACACATTATCACACACATTCAATTGCCAATTATTTCCCCTATTTAAAGAAGGAAGCACACCATTTCTCAAGCATTCAAGTCCTTTATAATTTAAACACAATTTTTCACTCTTATACTAACTTAAAAGTTGGAGTGCTAACCTTTAATTTTAATCCCCTTTCCACGCATCAGAAGCTCATAAATATCATAACAAGCTCTGCATTTTCACTTTCTGATCCATTTTAGTTTCACTACAGAATACTGATGGTGTATGTAGGAACCGTCTTATGATCTCTATAAGACCTATTCTGGATAAGACTCCACATGAATTGTAGAAGAACAAGAAACCTAACATTGCTTATTGTTATCCTTTTAGTTGTACCTATTTTATTCTCAACACTAAAGATAACTTGAACACGTTTGGTTTTAAAGCTCAAAAGTGTATCATGTTATGATACTCTGGATGCTCAAAAGGCTATGTAGTGTATAACACTAAAACCAATATTGTTAAGGAATAATTCATGTTAAGTTTTATAATAAGCTTGACCCCTAAAAAGTCAAAGCTAGATGAAAATTTTGCAGATCTGAAGATTCCATACTCAAACTCTAAGGGTGTTTAACCTGAAACAAAACAATCAACATCAGATGCTGTTGAAATTTCAGATGATGTTGACATACCATCACCTCAAAATAAGTTCAAGAAAAGACTCTCCCACTATGAAGAACTTATTCTTGGTGACAAGTCAGAATCTATCAGAACTAGATCTTCATTCAGGCAATATGAAGAAAGTCTTCTAGGATTGGTGTCTATCACAGAGCCAACATCCATTAATGAAGCTCTTTTGGACTCTGAATGAATTTTGGCAATGCAAGAAGAACTCAATCAATTTTCCAGAAATGATGTGTGGGATCTAGTGCCAACACCAAAAAGAAAACATGTCATTGGAACCAAATGGGTCTTCAGGAACAAGCTGAGTGAGCAAGGAGAAGTGGTAAGGAACAATGTCATACTAGTTACACAAGGCTATATTTAACAAGAAGGAATTGACTATACTGAGACTTTTGCACCAGTTGCTAGGTTAGAGTCTATCCGTCTTTTAATTTCATTTACTGTTAATCATAGTATTATATTATATCAAATGGATGTTAAAAGCACATTTCTGAATGGTTATATGACGGAAGAAGTTTATGTCCATCAACCTAGTGGTTTTGAAAATCATTAAATCCTGATTTTGTTTATAAACATAAGAAATCATTGCATGGTCTGAAATAAGCTCCCAGAGCTTGGTATGAAAGGCTAAACAATTTTATATTGGAAAAGATAAGGAAAGCAGAAAGGTAGATCAAAAGGCATACATAGGTATGATTGAATCTCTCATTTACTTAACTGCTTCTAGACCTGATATTCTATTCAGTGTATGCTTATGTGCTAGCTAAATTTCAATCAGATCCTAGAGAATCTCATTTAACTGCTGTTAAGAGAATCTTTAGATATCTTAGAGGAACTACTAACCTTGGTTTGCTTTATAAGAAATCAAAAGACTACAAGTTAGTAGGTTTTTGTGATGCTTATTATGCTGGAGATAAACATGAAATAAAAAGCACTTGTGGAAGCTGTCAGTTTCTGAGTGAAAATCTAATCTCATGGTCCAGCAAGAGACAATCAACCATTGCCTTATCAACAAAATAATATGAATATATTATAGCCTCTAGATGTAGCACACAGATCCTTTAGATGAAAAGTTAGCTAGAAGATTATCAACTAAGTGAAAGTAACATTCTTATCTTCTGTAATAATACTTTTGCTATTTGTGTGTCCAAGAATCAAATTTTACATTATAGAGAGAAACATATTGAGATCAAACATCATTTTATCGGCGACTATGTTCAAAAGGGTATTCTAAGCTTAAAATTTAATGATACAGACCACCGATGGACTGATATCTTTACTAACCCCTTGTTGAGGACATACTTGTTTTTATTTTGAGGAATTTGAAAATGGAAATTTATCCTGATTAAAATCTCTATATGTGCCAACTCTGAGGAAGTAATGATGAGACTGTAAGACTTTGTGTGTTTTATAACTCTAAAACAGCCAACCCTCTGATAGTTAGATGGATTTCTAGCTCAGAAGGTCCAAATAAGAATCCCCCTGGATTTCTCTGTCTTTTGTACTCTGATACATATCAATGTTTTATTTAAGCGATTTTTTTAAATATTTTTTTTTTGTTATTTACTTAAATAATCGTTGGAAAAAATCTTTATTGGGTAAAATAAAATCTTACTTTAATACTCCCCATATCTTTCCTGTTTCCAAAGTCGTCTAGTCTTTTCGTTCTCCTGTCATAGCGTTTAATGTTGTATAAGTTATTTCTTAGGTTCCCAAGATAACTTTTCAGTTGTCACTGCCATAAATATTTTTTATTCCTCAAAACGTCTGCCTTTTCACTCTTTTTAAATACATCTTTTGTCTCATATTTGTTCACAACTCTTCATTTCCTTTCAACTCCTCAGTTTTCAAACCCCTAATCCCTATTCAGATCCTACAACTTCCTGACCAATGTCTCTTAAAACTAGAAGCTTTTTGTTTTAAATAAGTTTAAAAGACAAGGTGGTGAAGCAGTTTAGCAGCTTATGTTAGAGTCAATCAGTTGTGCGATGAAGTGATTCACTCGTTTTGGAGTCATCGCGTGAGCCTAACTCCCTAGCTTAAACATTTGTTTAAAGCACATATTCCTGCTCATATGCAGTCTTTTTCCGCTTTTACGTGTCTTCTCTAGTTTCTCTGTTCCTTTTCCTTTTTCCATGTAATTTTTTTCTCACCATCCCTTTTTTGCATTCTTCTTGTCAATCTTTTTGATTGATGACAAAGGGGGGATAAAATGGGGTTAGGGTCTTGAGTCTAGGTCTTAGGTTAACAGTCTAGGGAGTAGTAGGGATTTGATTTTGATCATTTTTATCCAATGATCGATCCCGAACATCCATAAATATGGATTAAATTTATTTGTAATTTCAATGTTATGTCAAATGAATGAAATTTTCTTTTGATTTATTTGTGTTTTTGTTTTTAGTTTAGTTTTGTTTTTATTCTGTTTGAATGAATATGTTTTTTTTTTATATTTATGTATCTTGTTGTGTTTGTTTTTTTATATGTTTTTTTGTTTGTTTTGTTATGATATTCTAAGTCTTAAATTTAAGGGGAGCTTTTAAACCTAACTCTAAACTTCAGATGATTGTCAGCAGAGAGCTTGTAAACCTCACTCTAAACAATCAAGCTAAGAAAATATTTGAAGTCTAAAACTCAGAGGAAGCTTACAAACCTAATTCTGATTTTTAGCCTGCTTATATGATTTGAGATCTTAGTGAAACCAAAATTATTTTGAGTCTTAAACTCAGGGGGAGCTTGCAAACCTCACTTGGTAGATTTAAGTTCAAGAAATAATTTTGAAAGTATAAAACTAAGAGAAATCTTACAAACCTATCTCTGAAGTTTTATAACATTTGATTGCTTATTGAATAAAATATTTTCATCAAAATACATGGATTTCTCATCATAAAAAATGTAAGAGAATAATTTTTATACTCTAACCATTTTGTTGTGTGTGTAGAAAAATTGGAACAAATTCTAACTCTGAACCAAAGAAAATAAGCGTTCGTACAAGTCAACTCTGATCTATCAAAATCAAAATTCTGAACAGAAGTTCTCAAGTCCGACTCTGATATAAATAGCTTTGACTATCTGCTTGTGCAGTCTCATAACCCACCATTTAAAGAGTATGAAGTCTCACCAAATGATTCTGAAGACAGACCTTGGAAACGCTACACAAGCTTCAATAACAAATATCAGAAGCCTCTGAATGGAAGTTGTCCAAAAGTCGACAAAAGATTTAATGTGACAGATGTATATAAGAAAATATACTTTTTTTCCATAAAGTATTGTACTATGTGTAAAAGAAGTCTTCTGTGTCCAATCATCTTCACTAACTATAGGCTACAACGTCACTCTAGTGTTTCATTTGAAGTGATATTTCCCAACGGATACTTAGAGGATATTTTATATTCATCTCCAACAGATCTATTTTACATCTATATAAAGAGGACATAAAGATTGAAAAAGTGAAGGACATACAAACAAATTTGATAAGCTCACAAAATTACATCAACGCTCACACTCAGAAACAAATAAGAAGTGTTGCTCACACTTATACACTTGGAACAAAGATCATTGTATATTCTTGTTAAGTGTAGAACTTGATTGTAAACTTGTGTATCTGCTTTTGAGAAGCATCTGTAAACACAAAAACAGTTATTACAATTTTGATTGTAATCCTCAAACGACCAGGTTAGATCAGGCTTTTGAGAAGTCAGTAACATGTTGTTATTGAGAAATCTTCTTAAGCGACTAGGTAGGTCAGGTCTTGAGGAGCCAGTGACTGTCATTTTTTCTAGGAGACTATTTTGGTCAGATTCCTGAAGAAAATCGGGACAAATTGTCACTGTATTTGTAATCAGGTGTGATTATTGGATTAAGTCTTTGTCAAAGGAAAATCACCCAGGTGGGTGAATTGGAGGTAACCTTGTTAACGACGAACCAGGATAAAAATTCTTGTGTTCTTTATCTTTTTGTTTGTTGTTTTATGGTGTTGATTTGGGTTGCGAAAAACTATCATTCTTGAAACCCAATTCGAACCTTTTTTCTTGTGTTTCTTGAACCTTCACACACAACATACACCATAAACCTACATATATTCTTACATCTCATGAGATTGCTCTCTCATCATCGTAAACACTACCAAACAAGGTCTCTCGCCACCGCGGACATACCCTAAACCACCAGAAAAATACTGAGGCCTCTGGTCACCACTACTAGCTTAGGGGTACCACATATTTCTAGTAATTTTTTACAAGTACAAACCCTATTCACAATGTTTAGTCTAATTCATTTCTAAACCAAACCATATCGATAGATGTTTATTGTTCATTCTTGTATCATTTGAAACATACTTAACTACTTATAAGATTGAATATTGGCCTCCAAACTAGCACGTAGAAGTATGTCTTAAAATTATGAGTGATGATGATAAAAAACATGTTTTGAGATTGTTAGAAATTAGAAAGCCACAAAGAAATACAAAATATGACCAAAGAAGTGGTGGCTGCATGGGAAGTCTGATGGATGACGGCCAATAGCAGCGCCAGGAGTCGCAATGGCGGAGGTCCGACAGCCGATCGATGACACTAAAGTCGCTGTGGCAGTGTTCGAGGAGTTTGGCGAATGACAAATTTGGTCCGACAGGCGGCGAGTTCGATCCGAGCAGTTCGCGGGTATCAGGCTTAGTCGTTGTAGTCAGCGATCTATACATTAGTGTTAGAATATTATAAATATTTTTTATATTAATTTATAGATACTCTAAAATACTTAGAAATACTCTAAGAAACTAAGAGATACTTTAAAATACTCTAAATTAATATAAAAAAGTATATTATATCATATTTATGATTTTTTTATTATAGTTGCGTTTTGAGTTTGTTAAAAATCTATTGAGTTTCATCGGTTATAAATATGTATATGTATTATTATTGTTGGTGCACAAGAGGAAGAAGATGAGAATGGAAGAGAGAGAAAAATTTCTAACAAACTTTAACATAAAATTGAAATTTTGTTATTGATCAATTCACTATTACAAACTAAAACCACACTTGATTTATATGTTACTCAAAACAAAATGCAAAGTCAAATGCAAACTAAATTACATCTAAAATGAAACTGAAATGAATTAGATCTAACAATTATTGTGTTAAAAACCTTCGAAATATAGTTTGAAATACAAGGGAGAAGATAACAATCATAAGGAAACATAGTGATAGAAGAATAGAAGTTCATATGCTCGTGTTCTTGGAATTTGAAAAATCATTGGAGGTATTGAAGAGAAATGAAAAATATTAAACATCTTATACTTGTGTGATTCATATATAAAGAATTTTAGAGATTGATAAATATTTGGGTAGAAAGTATGATTAGTTGTTGAAAACTTGAGTAATTATTTTATTGTAATTTTTTAAATTTCTTGTAATAATTCTTGAAGAAATAGTAAATAAGAGAATTGCTCTCTTCTGTAAAATATATTGATTTGATTGAACAAGTAAACAAGTTTATTTTGACAAAAATAATAATAATAATATTAAATTCAATGAAAATTTAGTGTGTTGAAACTTTAAAAATTCATTAGAATGTTTAGAATTTTCAAAACATAACACATGTTTTTTTATCAACTATAATTTTATCCTCACTCAAATTCATCCCACAAGTCCTCCAAATCTAATAATATTTAATTAAGAACTTCTTATGTTTTGAACTACTAGAAAAAAAGATAAGCATCTTATAATATAAGTTCTACTGAAAAAAAAAGATAAGCATCTTATAATATAAGTAATATCAGTTAACTATTTTAAGTTATCCATTATGTCTCTTTGTTTAGAAACATGCCAAGAGCTACTTAATTAAACATAATTTGTACACAACAATCTCTCCACCCCTTGTCATTCTTAGATGTCACAACTACCCCTTCATGAAACGTATACCATTCACATCTTCTCTATAATTATCTTATAAAAATTGTTTTTTATTTAAAATAGTAACTTTTCACATAAACTATTAAAAAAATTAGAAAAGAAGTGTGTGTACATTGATGTTAGGCTGAGAAGTCATGAGATAAACGAAATAAAAGGCTAACCATAGAAATAAAAAACCTATGAAGACTTGGTCAAACATGTGTCATAATAGGTTGGAAACAAGCATGCAAAATACCATATAAATACAACATGTAGAACTCATATATCAATGCTGCTCTTTATTGAATAAGCTGCACCAGCTTGTCAAAAAAATCTCCCTAGAATTCATCTTTTGAATTCAAAAATGGGAGATTTTGGAGAAAAAGTTAAGGTGACGGCGAAAAAAGCTAAGATTACAGCAAAGAAAGCCAAGAAATCCATTGTTAAACATAGTGTGAAGGCTGCTGGTGCATGCAAGAAAGGTTGGGCCAAACTTGTGAAAAGCATTAAGGATTACAAGGAAAAGAATAAGAGAACTGAATATTTAGGTGATCGTCACTAAATCAAGTTCAAATGTTATTAATGTTTATATATATATATGTGATTATTCTTAAGGCTCGATTGATTATTGTATTATCTTAATTTCACTATGTAATATTGATTACTATGTTATACACCTTGGATATAATTGCTTAATGTTTCATCCCTATAAATTAATTCAATGGAAAATTGAGATTTTATTATAAATAGAATTTTATTGAAATCAACACAAGACACGCAACAATATTGAAAGAGAATGTATTCAACTTAAACCAATTTTTTTTTCAATATTCACATAACCACATGACACTATAAATCCTTCTCACCTTTGAAAATTATTAAAACCTTTTATATATGTTTTGTAACAGTATTAATTGATACTAAATTTTAATATTTATATTTTTTTGGCAACAATTTTTGCTATCAATAAAAGTTTAGTGTTTTTTTTTCATTTTTGTTATTCAATATTTTTTTTGTTTTTTTAAATTATCATAAATAACATTCGAATAAATAAATAATTGCGAAAAATAATTATTATTTAAAATAATATCTATTTAAAAAGATAAATATTTGTACATAAAATTTAAATAAAATAGTTTTAACATTAAAAAATTAAAACTTTAGTTATGTAACTAAGCATAGAAAACAATTACATCAAATTCACAAGATCATCTAAATAGAACTTAGTAATGTTTAAATAGTCCTTAATGATATTATTATATTTGATAAACTCAATATAACGTTGGCCTCTTTTGATAATTCTAAATCATATTTTTGAATATAATTTGTTCCGTAATGGAATCATATATGGAGTGATGATTGAAAGTGATGGTGGTTCAAAGTTTTTGGCACGGTGGAGAAGGGGAGAAACCTGTAAGGTTAGCATTCTAATTACACTCAAGTCAGTATGTGAGGAAGAAGAGTGAATTAAACTAGTGTTTGAAACTTGTCACATGAATTTGGCGTCTTCTTTATATATAGTAGAGAGAGAATAACAAACTCGCTATTAATTATAAGTGAATTACAGAAAACCATTGGACATACTTTTAGTTGAGATCTTTGTTGATGTCATGAGGAAAGTGCTCGTGCTAAAAAGATTCTTGAAGCAGTACTAGTCCATCAAAGTGGTTGGTCGGGGTTGATATGAGCCCATAATATTTGCTTCCAAGCTCGTGCATATGCTCGACAAGGTATGAGTTTGTTACTTCAAACTCAGATGTCGATCACTCTCGCCTTTATGCTTGGAATAGAAAAAGAAGATGTTTCAATCCTTTGGAAATTTGTGAATTTAATTCCCCATACTTTAAACGTATTTTCTGAAATGTCATCATTACACTCTTGGGAAACAAAATGCCTGAGTATTGCGTGCGGTTGATTTTGACGTGTTTGCTATAATCTATTTCTTTTTGCATGTTATAATATAGCCCCTAAAGAGTAATTGTTTCTTTCTTTGAGTCATTTTCCCAATTTGACAATTATCTTCACCTTTGGTGTTTCGCTTTCATGCATTTGAAAAGTTAGTGTGATTTGGGTAAAAAATCACAGAAGAGCACTCACAAATCTCAGAAGAATGTTGCATCTTCTTGAGTAGACTCTATCTATTCTTCTACCTTTTCTGATTTCTCCAAAGTAAGCGGTCTTGATGACGCCTTTACTGAAGTCAGTTCATCTTCCTATTGGGGAGTCTAGAGTCCCACTAAGGATGAAAGGATATGCAACAAGTATGGAGACTTCAACATTCCATTGTATGAGTGAACTTTATTTGTCTTGGGTGTTCGCTTACCCTTTACTTCCTTTGAGATTTAAGTTTTAAAGCATCCGATGAAATCTCTTTCGCAGCTTCTTCCTTCAAGTTAAGGGTACGTAAAGGTTTACCAATATTGGTGTGAGTACTTGAAAGGAAAGCCTTATATGACATTTTTCTTTCGTCTCTTTAAATGTCGCCATAATGTGTGGCTTGAGGGCGTTGTAGAGGGTTAGTTTATTTGGAGTTGAATGTGGGTGGCTTTGGGCCTCTTCTTGAACTACAACCTTTTGAAGATCGATTCTTCTTGGTCACACCCATCGGCCCTAGAGCCCATGCAATAGTCTGCATCATTGGGGAAATAGTGTAAGGTCGGAGTGCCAAGTTGTTCCCCAAGTATTGGACTTAAATTCATTTCCAAATGGAGAATAATGTATATGTATATAAAGAGGGGGATCTTTCTGGTGAGGTTCTATATCAGAAAAAGAAGTTGATGAGTTTTATCAGCAACTTGAGTTACATATGGGTTAACATGCCCGCAGACAAGGTTGATCAGAAGCGTTTACCGCACCTTATTAGCGTTCGATTGCCGGTGGAAGCCCATTATAGGGAAGAAAGAAAAGTCATCTTTGGTAAGACCTAGAAACTCTTGGTTTATATGTATTTAACATGTCTGTTCATGATGTATATGTTCTTACACGGATTTTGCACATACTGAATGAAGGATAAGAACAACTTCGACTTATAAATTGGGGAACATAGCTGATAGGGATTGATATTGCTTTTGGTACTCTTTCGTTGTTGTCAAATCTACTGGTCCTTCATGCTCGTCTATTGTTGTTGGGTTCAAGTTCAAGCTTCTCTAGAGACAATCAAACCCCTCATTTGGACGATGACTACACATACTTGGGCAATCTTCCCAGACCTACAGTGGAGGAGGAATTGATAACTTTGGCTCAGTATAATCAGTGTGCTTTTGTTGCTTTGGCCCATGAAGGAGCTAGCCACTAGAAGGCTCTTTGGTCTGACCATCATTGTGCTGAGAAGCAACTCTTGGAGGAAAGCGTTTGCGATCTGAAGCTTCAGTCGGATAAATACCTTTAGGAAATAAAGAATGCTTTTACCTTTATTAATGGGGTGAGGGATGCCTTGCTACCCCTTAATCTTACTGGGGTGAGGGATGCCTTGCTCCCCCTTTAGGAAATAGAGAATGATTTTCTCTCTCCAACTAGGCGACACATTTGGTGAATATCACAGCTAAGAACAACCATGATATGACCTTTGTGTGGGGCAGTTTATCTTCTACTCGGGGAGGAGTAGAGTCCTTATGCCTTCATAACACTTATCTGAGTTAGTAGTTCATCGATTGTACGAGTTATACCCTTGAGGCAGTTTCGTAGTCGTGTGAGAATTCTTTGTAGAAAATGGATCATTTTCATCGCCCAATGGTTATCTTAAGGAAACAAATACGAGCAGATCAAATACTCAAGGATGTAGATATTAATTCACTATAAAAGTGAACCTCCCTGACACTTTTTTTATAAAAAAAAATGTACTTCATGTGGAACACCTTATAAAGGAAGCATCTATGTGTGTATACTATCTTTTTCTAATGAAATACTTTTTACCTTTTTAAGGCGTATTTGTAGGAACCTGAGTGCAAAGATCTGGATCTTATGTGAACTTACAAGGTCTTCCGTCGAAGTTAATTGGACGTCACTGGGGATGTTCCTGGACAAGGGTCGGTTCCCCTTCCCTCCGCCAGATGAAAACTTAGTCAGAGGTAGATGTGTAGCCAACCCAATACGCCCCATATAGAGTGGCTAGATGTTAAAGGGGGTGGATCGTTATTTCCTATAGGGAATTGATAGTTGTAGCTGGAGGTGCAAAGCATCTCCAATAACGACTTTGACTATAGATGGGGAATTGATTTCTATAGCCAGACCTACAAAACTTCTATGACATCACCCTTGAATTTAGATGGAGAATTGATTGTTGTAGCCAAACATACAAAGGTCTCCTGCAACACCTCTGACTTTAGACGAGGAATTGATTGTTGTAACTAAAAGTCAAAGCATCTTCGATAGCAAACTTGATTTTAGGTGGGGAGTTTATTATTGTAGTCGGGCGTGCAAAGCGTTTTCAATAACGCCCTTGACTTTAGCGGGAATCGATTATTTTAGTCGGACGTCAAAGCGTCTCCTGAAACACCCCTAGTTTTTGTTGTGTCTGCTTTGTAATGTGGAGAATTGATTGTTTTATCCAGACGTCAAAGCCTCTATAGAAGCATCCCTAATTTTTCTGTGTCTGCTTTGTAATATTGGGAAATTATTATTGTAGCCGGATGTCAAAGCATCTCCAACGCCACCCTTGATTTTCTTCGTATATGGTCTCGATCACGTTGGTCGTACTTTGGGTCCATTGTTACTATGCACAAGCATAAAGAAACAAATATTTTAGAAAATAACATATTTCATTTATAGTCGCAAAATATCCCATTACATAATCGAGACGTCAAAATAGGTAAGCCAATATGAATCGGTCCGCCAAGCCCGGTAAATCACAAGGCTTGAGCTTTAAAATTAGAACCCATATTTTTATGGTGTTTTTAGTCCGACCCTAAAAAGTTGGCCACCCATTAGGGAAAGCCCGTATGACCGCAGGTATAACCTTAGGCCCGCATAAATATAAATTTTTAAAAAAATACTGATATTTATATTATTGCACATCAAAACAACACATTGATTTTCTCATCTCACTAAATTTTATATATATATTCTATTCAAGTTTTCCATTTTAAATATTATTATATGGATATAATCAAATAAATATTGATTTTTTTTGTGTTCATTTCATAATTTTTCGATTATATTAGTTTCTCTTATGTTAAATATTTGCATATTATTTTATATTTTTTTAGATATTGAATGGTATTTAAAAATATATTATAGTATTTATAAAAAATAATATAGTAATTAAAAATATATTAGATTTAAATAATATAATTTTTATTGTATTTATGATAAAATTGAGGGTTTTAATTTTAAATTTTGTATAAAATATAATATAAAAATAATCGATTTAGAGCCCGGTAGTCTGGAGTTCGTATAGGATCGGGCTCAGGTAGTGATTTTTGAGCCATATTACAACATATCTTTTTTGGACCGGCCTTAAAAAGTCCGAGGCCAATCATGGGCGATTAATGTAGGATCGGATGACTCGTTTTGACAACTCTAGGTAATGGTTATACAATCATAACATTTAATATTAATTTGACAAAGAAAACATAACCAGGCGGGCTAGTTGTTGCTTATTCTTCTTGCTCGCCTTGGTTGGCCTAACCACTTCTTGGAGGACGGATTCCCATTCTACTGAGATATCCAGTAATGGAAGCTACATTGATCTCCACGACCACGCCTCCTCCTTGATCTTTCCAGAGGGCTTGATAGATTCTCTTAACCCCCTTGAGGTTGACATTGATGGTTGTTGGTTCCCCTTGAAGATTGTGACATTCGAGTTTGAGGTGCATCGACAATCCTACGAGGTCTAACGTAGCAGCAAAAGGTCTTCCGAGGATATAGTTGCACACATTCCTGCAAGGAACAATGAGAAATTGTGAATTAATTGTCTGAATATCCTTTCCATCACCTACGGAGACCATAAGCTCCACGTAGCCCCAAGGATAAGTGGTTGCTCCATTGAATGCCTAGAGGTCAGATATTTCATAAGACCTTAAGTTTCCTCTGTCAAGGCCCATCTTCTTGAACAATTTCGAGTACATAATATCAAAGAACATGCCGCCTTCAATTAGGATCCTGGAGACCTCAAACTTCCTGTCTGTAGTTGTGATTACAAACGGAAATTTTCATTGGGGGACACCCCCGACCTTCTCTGAGTCTTAGAATCCTACAAGTTTAGAGTTTTGTGGTCCTTGATTTTGTTGTCTAATAATACCTTCATTTCCTTCAATCTATTGAGCAATGTATGCAAAAAAACATTAAAAACCGATAATTTAGGGTACAAAAGAGAAGATACATTCACATTAACAATACACATCCAATATGTTAATATCGACTAAAATTAATTGTTTGAAAAAATATGGTAAAAGCAACAACCAGACTACCGGCATGATATGCACACTACAACTCGAAGACCATTCAGTTGCACGATAAAGCCAAAACCGAACTACCGGCATGAAAAGCATACTTACACATCCATGATGGGTATTATGGAACATCCAAGAGTGTTTGGTGATATAAACAGATCGCTAGAAAAGATGGTCAAGGATGGATTTCATCCTAATGTTGTTACATATAATCTCCTAATTCACAATTATGGTCGAAGCGTGGAAGATACATGAAGCACTCTAAGTAATCTAGGATAATCTCTTAAATCATCTCCAAATTACATAAACTTTGCATGCATTAATTTCTTGCTATTATTACGATACAATCAGCTTATACCAATCAATAACACATTAGCTAAATATAATTCCGCACCTTGACATATTGTAAAGAGTAAAAAGCGAGAATGTCAATCCAACACAATAATGAATCACAAACCCTTTATTAGACTTAAATCCAAAACTCATAAGTCCATTTTCATTGTTGGTTTGCATTACACTCATAAACTCCGGGAATCCGTTTTTATAATCTTCAATAAATTATTTGGTGTATAACTTTGCATAAGATTGAAATGACTTTGTGTACCCTAGCGAAACGAAATCAAATCTTAACGGACGATGATTTTGCTTTTTTGAAGGCTAAGACATGAGATGCTATGAAAAACAAGATTATGGAGGATCATAAGTTCAATCGGCGACAACTTCAGGAGTTCCAGGAGAATATAGTGCACGTGAATTACAAGCCTCAGGTAAGAATTGCAATTTAAATTTCACTTTTTGATTTTGCTATCTATGTTTCCCAAAATTAGAAAGCAATATTTAAATTGCAAATCTTATTTACTGGAACTCCTGAAGTTGTCTTCGATTGAACTTTTGATTTGCAAATCTTAAAACACCCCACGTCCTAGCTCCCAGAAGAATAACAAAATTTTTCATCCGCTAAAATTTAATTTAATTTTGCTTGAGTTGGTGAAATCACCGGAACCTTATGCACAATTATGCCCATGGAGATCATATCATGTTCATCATCTTTCCACCTCTCATGAGCCCTCGCCATGTCTACAAAAATATTGCATTTGAGACATTAGAAAGAACATGAAAATTATGAAAATGCCGCAAATGAAAATGATGAGATTAAAATCTAACTCGAAGGAGATTTATGATTTTGCGAGAAAAGAAAAACAAACCTTGAAATAAGGGTTTATAAATCTTAAGCTTAAGAAATTGATTAAATTGTGAGTTTTGGATTTAAGTCCGATAATTCTTACCGAAATTTAAAGGGAATTATTAATCCCATCAAAATAGGTGAAAAAACATCATATAAAAATCGGAAAATATCCATCGTATTCTAGAAATGCATCTTTGGACGCACTATTTGTCTCGCTGAGAACGCCTCAAATGAGTGTCATTCCATAATTTTAAAATTTTTATTTCAGAGATGGATCTTCGAACAAATTCTATCAATTTATTGAATATTTAACATTCTAGTTGCTTTGTCGGAAGTGCATTTCTGGAATTTTAAGAGAGAATTTGAAACCTACAATCTTTGCATGTGAGATATTTTTGAAGATGTATTTTTTGAATATCAATTGTGATTTTCAATAAAACAACCCTCTCCATAATTTGACACCATATCCATTATTAACCAAAATTCTTTAAAAAAACTATTTCATTCTCAATTAAAATTTTCACTTCAAAATTTCTTTTTTGTTTCATCACGTCAAAACGAACTAAAAAAAAAATTAAAATTCAAAATAAAAATCGTTTACTTCATTCTTCATTATTTATATTAATCTTATTTTAAAAAAACTTTAATTGTATTCGAAAATATATTTTCAAATTCTATATAAAATGGGTAGATATTAATAGATAAAACAAGTATAAGAAAACACTATCAGAGTGATTTACATATATCTAATAAACTTTCAAATGAAATCTCTACAAAAAGCTTTAAACATAAAAAATGGATTGCTAAATATATTTATTTTCTTTTTTACATTATAAACAAACAACTTTGTAAAAAAATATTAAACTTTATCTCGAAAATATGAAGAATAACGTGATTTAGTTCTAAAAGAATAAAGAAAAAAAACTAAAACTTTATTTTATTGATTCTACGAAAATATGAAGGTAGTGCTGAATCTGATGGAAGGAGTAGTTGAGTGTGTTGATCTGAAAACTGAAAGTAATAAAAAAAAGGAAACTCTTTTCTACTCTCAAAACACGACAACAAGAAAATCCTCAGATCCAGAAAAATCACAAAGATTAAAGCAATATCAAATTGGTCCTTTTCTCAAACTGTGTCTATTAGATTTGATAGATACTCTCAACATGCTTCATAAAGATGTGATCTAAGATTGTATTTTATATCTCCGATCCATTTAACACAAATCCGTTGTAGTCTAGTTGGTCAGGATATTCGGCTCTCACCCGAAAGACCCGGGTTCAAGTCCCGGCAACGGAATTATTTTTTATTTTACGTTCGATCTGGTGATGTGGCTTCTGTTTTTCGTGTGTTTGATAACATGATAGTGAAGTCCATTATTACCTGGAACTCTATCCTCGCTGCTTTTGCACACGCTCGCCAACTGTTTGAGAAAATTCCTGAACCAAACACTGTTTCATATAACATCATGTTGGCATGTTATGGCATCCCGTGATTTCTTTGACCGAATGCCCGTGATCTCAATTATTATGACAAATTAATTGACCTATCATTTGAACATTTTTTAGATTCTTTTACAAAAATTAAAAATAAAATACCTAAATATAAGAATAAAGATGATAATTAATTTTTATAGAAATTTAAATGTCCGCGCAAAATTGGGGTACTACACTGCTATATAGATACGAATGTGTGGGTTATTGGTTGATGTGGATGATTATGTGTATACTTGGTTGTACGCGCTTTGGGTTTTGAGATTAGAGAATGTTGGTCGTGGTGAAGTTGACATGTTTGTTATAGAATCATAAAAATAGGGGTTATTGAGAAGTTGATTGTTTAATGCATATGTATATGGAAGTGATTTAAACCAAGACATATACTTTTGATTTGACTTCATTTCTCCATTGAATGCATGCTCACTCAAGCAATATTTGTGTTTGTTTTTCCTCTCATGTTGATATTCTTTGTATAATACGGTCTAACCATAATCACATGACTCTTGCATAGTCATTTTATGATGTTCCTTGAAGCATACAGGGGGTTGGGTATATCTTGTTGGTATCCAAATTGTAGTTTTACCCTATCAGGGTGGTGCGGATCAACCCGATCCAAAACCATATGTATTGTTGCATTCCAAATCAAGCTATCGTCATAGTCTTGTGGTAGAAAATTAAGATATGACCTCCATATGAATGGTTACAATATCAATATAATATGTAAGTGTAACAAAATTGATTGTAATAATTTATAAAAAAAAAATTTAAAGACAGATATATTACATTGTCTGACTGCATATGATTTATCATATACCGATAACAAATCAAGACATATAATGACGAGGGTTATTGATGTAGTTCATTTCCGTGGCACCCAATATGTAAAAAATTGAAAATAAAAAATAATTTATGCATTTTGAAAAAAATAAAATTTTATAAAATTTAGTAAAAATAAGAATTTACCTCAAAACATAAGGATGAGTTAGTATCATTGGATTGATTGGGGTTGTAAATGGTATTCGGGTAAACCCCTAAGCTTGGAGCAAAACAACACATCCTCACATTTCTTCTACATTAACGTCAACAACTTTACACATCTCCCTAAGTATGACTACCAAAACAATAGATTCCCAACTATACTTATCACATTTCTTAAAATCTTGAACAAATAGTGCCCACATACTGTGTATAATAGTATTATTGGACTTCTCTCACATTAATGATAGTCCAACGAGGACTATGATGTAAATCATAACATGGAGCATTATTTCATCTATGGTTGTATTTTTAGATAATTAATCATCTTTAAATTTTTTTCCAACCATGCGGTCAGTACAGTTCTAGCTTTTGTTTGATTTTTTGGTGGTTCACGACCCAAAAGTCTGGTTCAAGCATCTTTACTAATTTTGGTAGATCCATGTACAACTTTATCATTAATGCATTGACCCAAAAGCATACTAGCATCTTCCAACGTGATAGTACATTTCCTAGTTGAAAAATGAAATATATGTGTTTCGCACCTACATCACTCAAGTAATGCTAATATAAAAGCTTGAATCAACTATAATATCTTTAAGTTCGACTACCTTTGCAAAACCAGCAATTTTCAACACTCATAAAAACATGCAATTTGATCGTCAGAGGTTCTACTTCTTGGTCCAAGAGATGGTCAATCATAGTGAGGGACGACCTACTAGTCATTTCAACATCGATCTCCATAAATAGGCGTGTGATTGTGAGAAATTTCAAACTTTCCATGTCCCTTGCTTACATGTTATTGCAGCGTGTTCAAGCATATGACAAGAATATTTGTGGATATAACTGATGTGTACAAAGTTGTTAGCATTTTTAAGGTCTACGAAAAAAACTTTTTTGGGTACCAAATGAAGCAAATTGACCTTAATATGAAGGCGACACTCTTTGCTCCAATGACACTATGCGAAGAAAAAAGAAAGGTCGCCTAAACATTAGCCGTATTAGAACTGAAATAGACAATGTTGAAAAAGAGAAAATGAGATGTGGTATTTGTCGCGAAATCGACCATATGCGCAAAAAGACGTCCAGCCAAGACCGAAACTTCTAATTAATTATGTTTGTTGTTTTATTTCATCTTATAATTAACTTATTAGAAATTAATATGTAATTTATTTCATCAAAATGAACAAAATATATTTAAAACTTAAATCATCCAATTACAACACAATAATGACTATTACAACACACAAACTTAAAATAAAGTTACATCAAATCAAGTCTAACATACACCCGGTTAGACTAATATGTTGGAATAAGTTTAGTTCTACAACTATCCTTGAATTTTGATGATAACAAAGTATAAAAGAACAACTTTGTTCATCATAAGTATTTGAACCCAAGTGATCACTTGAAGAACTTATAAATAAAATGACAACTCTGGTTGTCACCAGTCAACACTTCTGAAAAAGATACCTCAAATACATTTTGAGTAATCCAAGCCTTATCTAGTAATGAGACTCTGATGTCTACTCTCAACATTATGAACTTTGAACATCTATTAAATCTCTCTTATGCAAAAACAATATTCTAGATTATTTTAATGGGTGAATAGTTACTATGCAATATGCTAGTCAAACATCAAATCAACAGTACTACGTCAAACGACTAAAAACGATTGTTTACATACAACCTAAGATTTACAACTGAACCTAACAACTCTACAATTGCATACATTGAAGACTGTTCCAATCCTTCCTCCAACGATCTTATTTGTTATCTATAAAGAGGTCAAAGGAATGGTCAAAGAAATAATGATGTATGATTAAAAAGAAAATTTATTGCCCAAAAAACTTCATGATGAAGAAAATTACTTAAAGTAATTCATTTCAAGAAAGAAAAGATCAGAGAATCACATCAAGCTTCATTTAAAATATTCTTTGATATAAACATGAATTTCATTGCGTGTATTCTGCTTAGTGAGAAACATCTTTGTAAATACAATTAATTTAATTAACCATTGTTAATTTCCATGAGAGATTAAGTTTAGTCAGAATTCTCAAGAAGTCATTGACGATTAGTCTTTGAGTTGTATTGGCTTAAGAGACTAGAGTATAGTCGTAATTCTTAAGAAGTCTTAGATAATTGGTCTTTGAGTTTGTTGTAATCAGTTTGATTATTGGATTAGTCCTTATTGAGAGGGCAAAATCACTCAGGCGAGTGGATTGGACATAGCTTCGTTAACAGCGAACTAAGATAAAAATACTTGTGTTCTTATCTTTATCATTACCCTTGATGTTTGATATATTGAGTGGAAAAAGTTTTTAAATCCATTAACCCAATTCAATCCCCCCTCCCCTTTCATATGTTTCTTACACCTTCAATTTGCATCAGAGCTCTGGTTCTGGTTATTAACTCTTGTGTCAAACACTTAACCGTGTCAGATAAAGATCCATTTTCTTGAAATGTAAAATGGATCATACAAACAATGATAAAGATTATCATTTTTCCAACCCTCCAATTTTTTATGGAGATAAATTTAAGTACTGGAAAGATATAGTAGAAAGTTTCTTTCTTGGTCAAGATGCATATTTATGGGATATGGTTTTAAATGGATACACACATCCTTTCGATGCTAATAATGTACGCTTGAAAGAAGTCATATGAATGAGCAACAAAGAAAGAATCACAAAAACCATTATGGATCTAGAATTTTTTTGTTTTATGTCATTTCTTATTCAGAGTATGAGAAGATTACAAATAAAATATCTCATAAGTCTATATTTGATTCTTTAAAAAGACTCATGAAGTGAATAAGCAAGTGGAGAAAACCAAGACTTTGGATTCAATCCAGACGGATGAAGTCTTCATAATAGAAGAGGATGAGCCTCAAAAGAAAGTCATTTTTGTGGCTTCAAAGATCACAAATCTTCAAGACATAAAGAAAGACTCTGAAGGTAAATCTAAAGTTGAATTTGAAGTTATTCTGAAGATGAATCTGAAAGTGACTCTAAAGATAAATGTGTCTCTAAAGAAGAACAAGCTTATGTAGATCATAAGGCCAATACATTCAAAAGATTAGGATCAGACTCTAAATCCGATTCAGACTATGACGAGGTATTTTCTAATCTTACTCTTTCTGAATTAAAACTATGTTTGGCTGAGATTCTTGAAAAGAGATAGAAGCTTCAACAAAGATGCAAGAACATGAAACAAATTCAAGTAGTCATTTCTGAAGATCATAGTGAACTTCGAAAAGAAAACTCTATTATGAAAGTTAGGGTTAGTGGCTTAGAATTTGAGAACTTTTCACTAAAAAGCAAAAGTAAAAATTTCAGAAAAGAAAGTTTTCCAAAAGCCCTCATGGAAATTGAATGCGCTTCTAAGAGATATGAACTTTCTTTTCAAGAATTTCTTACAAAAAATATAGATAGAAGCAAAATTTCTTCAATGATCTATGAAATTAGTGGTAAAGTAAAAAAAAGGCATTGGTTATTATAAACTAAAGAATTCCATGTTGAAGCCTAAACCCAGAAAGAAAGTGAAAAAGTCAAGGGCTATGTGTAAGAACAAGATTTGGTTCTGCATCTGACCTTATGTTTTGATGATAACAATACATAGACTCTTAGATAACAATTTTTTACCCTAATGGTTTTGTTTAGTGTGCAGATACTAGATACAAGTTTTGACTCTGAAGGAATGACGTGTGACATTAACAGATTCTAAGCCTAGTGCACTCTGACTCTGACATGTGTGTTCTACAAGATAATCAAACTCTATACTACTCTACTCAATGCTTTTGAACATTGTTTATCCACAGCTTTATGACTTTGAAGCTTCTGACGCTGTCAAGCTCTAAAGTCTTGCACTCAAACAACTCTAATAAACTGTGTCACCAGACTCTGAAGACCAGGTTCTGATGAACTAGATAAAGACTCTAAAGACCAAGTTCTCAAGATTTTCTCAAACTGACTCTTATTCTTCTTCTATGCATGCTTCATCACCTCTATATCAAAAGCCCGTGAATATTGAAGATAAGATGAAAAATGTTTTTAACGTGAGAATAGTATATAGTATAAGATTAAATATTCCTTATGTGAATATTGGATACTGTGAATATTTTTGAGAGAAAAGAAACATTGGATCCGGTTGTTATTTTCGACATACCAACCTAACTTTATAGATGTTGAGGTTTCCAAGAAAAAAGAAAAAGAAAAATCAAAATCTCATTGGATCAATTAGCATTAGCAGATGGTCGTCGTTCGGAAGACCCTTTGGTTATGAAATCGACAACATTTCTTTTGCGATTCCTTTCTTATTGTTACTCATTTTTATCTATTGAATCATTTCAAGGAGTATATATTACAAAGTTATCATTTTTATTCTTCCATGTTCATAAAAGATGGATGTGGAAAACTTAGCTTGACAAGATTATTATATTAATTACATATCATTCAAGATGGTTCATGGACTCTAAAATGTGATTGAGACTTAGAGTCTAATATGGGGTTATGTTTTTGGTTTTGATTTTCAATTCAGGAAGAATTAATAAGATTAACGATAATAAAAATGTAAATATCTGATTATATTCATAATAAATAAGAATTAATTAATAATATTAATTTTATTAAATACATAAATATGAAAACTATTAAAAATGAATTGATTACTTTGTATATATTCAATGTGTTATAAATCAGTATTATTCTTTTCAATAAAATTAAAAGAGTATAACTCTTAATTTAATAGGTCATAATCAAATATTTTAGTATCGAATAAAAATAATATATATTCTAATGAATTCAAAAATATTTTTGTATAAAATAAAAACAATATATATCCTAATGAATTTAAAGTTTAAAATTTATTAGTTTATTGAGAATATGATTAATAAAATATATTTTGTCTTTTGTCAAAATTATTTTAATTATTTAATTTATTCATACATCACTTAAATGATTTAAATTTTTGTTGGTAGATTGAAGATTGATAAATAAGTATTTACTAATATTTAAAATAAATAAATTATCTTTTAAAAATTTAATAAAATTTTATCATAAAGATTGTTTGTTACTATATATTGCTAAATCTACACTTATATATTTATATATAAGTATGAGTTTAATTTTTTTACAACGTATTTAATCAATTCTAATTGTTTATTATCACTAAAAATATTAAGTAATATTCTTTTATATCTTAATAAAATTAATAATTTATTTTACTAAATTGAATAATACTCTATAATGATATGTATAATTAACTTTTTATTTTATAAATCATTATTATCACAATATTTATTTTATTTTAATTAATAATTGTTTTTATTTATGAGATAAAATTCTTATTTTTAAATATAAAAATTTCATTTACTTTTTTTCTATCTCACGTGTCATTTTTTAATAATTATTTAATACAATTAAATTATATTATAAATTTTATAATTAAATAATTTATTTTTAAATTTACGTGTATTTAAATAAATAAACTATATATTATATCGAATAAAGCGGATGCACGAGTATGTTTCTAGT
The DNA here is from genome assembly GCF_024323335.1 of Lathyrus oleraceus. Lineage (NCBI taxonomy): Eukaryota > Viridiplantae > Streptophyta > Magnoliopsida > Fabales > Fabaceae > Lathyrus > Lathyrus oleraceus. The sequence continues at coordinate 533,364,508 of NC_066585.1, read as the reverse complement.
TACTTGTTTAAAAATGATTTCAAAAAATTGACAAAATTTATTTCAGATTACAGAAAGTGGATAGTAGTAGAAATGCAGAAAGAAACAGAAAAAATAAAAAAATTATGCATCACTTAAAACACTTCATTACTTTATTCATTCTCTTTCATCTCATCACCACAATATCATATCTACTTTTTTCCCGTTGCTTTTTAATAATATTTTTCTTCATCATTTACTTATCATGGTTCATAAGGTAAACTTTTGTTAATGCTCATATATTTCTCTTGAAAAATCATATTTCAAAGAATTCAATTCAGTGTTTATAATCAGTTTTAAATCCATGCAGTTTCAACAAAAATGCTATTGCATTTATTAGGTATAGAAGAAAAATTGAACATGGATAACAAAGCTACATGGACTAATTTTCAAGTGGAGCTGACCCAGCAAGTTGGTTCGCTTTGTAATACCGTGGCCACATCATTTTCTCTAAATCAATCTATTATAATATATTAAATCTAATGCAACATATTATGTTATGATAAACAATAAGTTACATAAGTTATATTTGCCATATCAATTAAAATCTGATGTGTTACCTAGGATTCAATCTTGCAACGAATTTACATATTTATACTAACTTCTATTCCAAAAATTATGTTACAAAAATCTTATTATTAAATGTCTCACAAAAGTTAATTACAATTAAACACAATTATCACTCTTTATATAGTTCAAAATTTTCAAATTAAATCTAAAAAATAAGAATAAGTATACAATTTTGTTAATAACTACATTATTATTTGTTTATAAAGCCTAATATCAAAAAAAAAAATATAATAACTACACTATTTTGTTAAATTAAAAAACATCAATAAAAAAGATAAAAATAGTGTTATAATATTTAAATAAATACAAAATTGATAAAAAAAAACTGTTAAAACTTCCGCCCAACGCCCGGATTACCATCTAGTTTAGATATTATTCTCATGGTATCCTTTGAATATCGCAAAAGAGTTTAAATCATTAAGGTTGAAAGTAAATTCGACATGAAATAAAATAAACTTTAGGACATGTCAATTATAAACAAAGACTATTAGGTCTCAGTTATATCTACCTTAAAGTAAATTTGAAATTTTAAAAATTTGAGCATTTTCCTATGCTTTGGTCGTGAGAATTTTATATATGATTTTATTTATATTTATATGGAAAATGTGTATATTTGAACAAATCAATATTTAATTGCTTAAATAAATAAAAAAGCAACCATGAGGATTGTTATAGAGAACAAAAGAGTTTCCGCTCATAAATCGAAGATCCAACAACGGGGAGATCATTAGTATATTCAACTCAAATCTTTTAATAGTCAAATAGATATTCTAATACGATAAAAATAAAGGTAAGTATTTACGTCACACAGTTACAATTCATTATAAAGTTTTTAAAGACCACTCAAGTTATGTTGTGTTGTAAGACAATCATATAGTGTTTCAGTAAAAAAATTTAAAAATTACATTGACAAATAAGTTATTATTTTTGAAGTAGAATATATACATATAAAATTTATGATAAGAGACTCAATCATCAAAGACTTGACATATAACATCTTTCATATGATTCTTGTCACTGAGAATGTCTTAGATTAGTGAGAGACATTACTTATTTATGTTTTATATTATTGTTTTCCTATCAATATAGACTTTATGTTAAGATTATCTTCAAAAATAGAGTTTATGATGTTATTATTGTTATAACCATTTTTGTGATGTTTGTGCAAATATTGAATTTCCAAACTTCAGTTTGAATAGTTGGAAATAAGCATAATTCAGATATTATATTACGTGAAATTTTCATGTCATTCATCTATACCGATATATGTCATCAAGTAAATTGATGTGGTGGTTGTCGGAGTCCTGTCACATTATATGTCAGTGACGAAAGTTGCGGT